>NW_027468848.1:16234393-16236893 GCF_046254945.1 Alosa pseudoharengus
CTTTGTGGAATGGGGGGAGCAACGTACACAAAGAGGGTGGAGAGGAAGTGGGGGAGTGGTCACTCGGTGAGGGAGAGAGAGGGAGGTGGAGTACTTCTCATTCTCCTTTGGGTTTGTGGAGGGAACAGACTTCACGACAGAAAGGTAAAGTCCCCCCCCCCCCCCCCGCTCTGTCTGTCTGTCGGTCTGTCTGTCTTTCTGTCTGTCTGTCGGTATGTCTGTCTGTCTGTCTGTCGGTCTGTTTACACATAAACTTTTACAGATCTACTTTAAGATGGTGTGTGTGTGTGTGTGTTTGTGTTCTGGATAGAGAAGCATCAGTCAGGTCAGTGTGTAATGTCAACCTCTTAGAGGGACACGCCAGGAGAGGAGAGGAGCCCACACACCCAACGGGGTGATCTGGAGGGGGCCGGCTGATTGACAGGAGATGAATATTATGGTATTGCAATGGTGTCTACTGTGTATCATTTGAGTTAGGCTCCAGGTTTGGTTTTACATGTGTGAGCCTGTGAATAGCAGGAACAGTGAAGTGTGTGTGTGTGCCGCATCACTCATAGTGTCAATAAGATGAGCATGTGGCTTCATGATAATGTTGTTCTGTGTGTGTGTGTGTACATACTCCACTGTGTGAGCCAAAGTGTTTTGATGCCAGAGTGTCAGAGGCTGCTACTGCTTTTCACTCTTAATAGTGTGTGGTTGACCTCAGCGGTGCAGTCATGGAAAATGGAAAATGACATGAAAGAGGTGTGTGTGTGTGTGTGTGTGTGAGGGGGAAAAGGAGTTGTATGGTGAATTTTTATTCTTGTGCACTCTGGGAGATAATCAGGTTCTATCTAAATGTGTGTTTGCATTTGCTGTGTGAGTGTGTATGAATATGCCATGTGCATGCGTTTTTATACTTTCATATACATTCACTGCCAGGTTTATCCAGTGTGTTTTTGGAATAGAATGCCATATGGTTTATTGTGGGTGTGTGAATGGAATGTATATACCAACTCTATCATTGTGTGTGTGTGTGTGTGTGTGTGTGTGTGTGTGTTTTTCTTACAGCATGCATAGTGGCTATGTGTGGGTGGATCTCTGTGGTCAGCAGTGGCTGGCTAAAGGGTCAGCTCGGTTCAGCTTGTCAGACCTTTAATTAAGAACACACACACGCACACACACACACACCAGGACAGAGGCCAGAAGCTGCTCCTTTGGTATCCTCCATCTCTTTCCCACCTCATTTCCATATTTTTCTCTCTTTCCATCTTTCTTCATCCGTCTTTCTGTCTCTCCACCACTCTGAGCGTGTTTCCTGCTGAGGCATGTGAATGGGGTGAATGAGGATGGGTGTGTGGAGAATCACTGCAGTCATCTCTCCATCTCTCCCACAGCCTCTTTTCAGTCCCCCTCCTATACCGTGCCCTCACACAACATGTGAACACTGGCTATTTTGGCTCTGTTGTGGATTGTGGTAATGCACACAATCTCTCTCTCATGCTCTTACACACACACACACACACACACACACACACACACACACACACACACACACACACAGTTGTAAATTTGATTAGTGTTTGTTTACAGCACACTCACTTACAGTGTAGGGTGATTAGTACACACACACACACACACACACACACACACAGAGGGGGAGAGAGTTCATTTCTAGAACACAGTGGTGAGTGATTAGTTCTTGTTTGCAGGTGATTGTAGTTTGGTCTCTAATCCCTTTAGTGCCTGTAGACAAGGTCACAGCCTTTGCCTTTCCCTCTCCTCTCATAGAAACAACACACATACACACACTCACACACACACACACACACACACACATACACACAACACACACACAACCTACACTCAGCATTCAAACACAATCAGGCACATATACACACACATACACACAACGCCTTTTTTTGACCGTCTTAAACATTTACAGTCGTTACTTAAGGAGTTGAGACCTGGAAAAAAGATTTTTTCTTCTACAGAGACTTGGGCCTCTCTTCTCATGGAGAACTAGTTGGTCCTATTTAGCTTTTGTGTGTTTCCCTGTCTGCCTGCGTCTTTGTATATCTACATATCTGTGTCCTACCTTAGCCTTTATGTAGATACGTGTCCATTGTGTTTGTGAATGTGTGTCTGCGTGTAGGAATCTCTCTCTCTCTCTCTCTCTCTCTCTCTCTCTCTCTCTCTCTCTCTCTCTCTCTCTCTCTCTCTCTCTCTCTCTCTCTCTCTCTCTGTCTCTTTCTCTTTCTCCCATTCAGTTCATTTCAATTAAATGTGTTTTTTTTACATAACTGTAGGTACAGTGGTGCCAAAGCATAATAACAATAGCATATTAACTTTTAGAATCACATTGAAAAATTGAGGAAAAGAATAGTGTGAGTGACCGCTTTTATCACACTCATCATGACCTCATCGTTTCTCCTCATGGACTCTCAATAGAGACCACTAGGCTCAACTCCTTGCTTTTATCTCGCTTGGAGAGACAGTTCACACACACACACACACACAC
>NW_027468848.1:16246893-16286893 GCF_046254945.1 Alosa pseudoharengus
GCTTTTTGAAATAATATAAGCCGTGTTAGAAGTTTTGAATGAGTTGACAAATGTGGGGGCCACATTGGTGCAGTTTGCTTCATGCGAATATGTGAATATGCTTATCATGTCTGTCTGTCTGTTTGTCTATCTGTCTGTCTCTCTGACTGTCTGTCTATGTAAAGGCGGTATAAATATGTGACCTTTGACTCTCCTCCCTCCGCATGTAGAGGAGTCCTCAAAGTGAGCTCTGTTCTCTATGACTGACACACACACACACACACACACACACACACATGCTCGTAGTGATTCTGAAAGATGAGGGGAGTATGTTTATTAGAACAGCAACATTTAAGTGTCTTATAGCATCGCGCTCGCGTTGTAGAATAGTGTGGTTCGATAGACACCATCACATAGGAACCCATTGTGTGTGTTTGGTTTTCCTTGTCCTTGTCAGTTAAGAGTGTGAGTGTGAGTGTGCTTGTCTGTGTATGTCTGTTTTGCTGAACAGTAGCTCATTCTGTTGACTCAAGCTCAGTAGAATGTTTAGCTCAGTCTGTTTTGCTGTAACCACAGCAGATATCCAGGCTGTAACCTAAGCTACTGTGTTCAGTGATGCTCCACAAACATACTCCTTCATGCAGATACTATGCACACAAAAATACCATCCAAAAGACCAAAGGACATTGCCATAACAGAATCTGTTTCACCTGATAAGTGAAAGAGTTTGGTTTCAAAACGCTATAAATCCATTTTGAAAACATTAATAAGTCATGTTATTTAATTGTGTATTTCAGGTAATATCAATGAAATTGAATAAATCTGAATCTGAAAAAATCAAATAACAATACCCAACTACATTTCCACTGAAATTACTTGGAAAACAAAATTAAAACAAAATGATTCATTAAAATGGAGAATATAGCGTTTTTAAACCAAGCTTTTCAAATGAACTTTGATTGGAATGAGACTATTTTTGGAGCGCATTTTTACAAAGAATTTTTTTATTACTAAAACACATTTGTCCACTCTCACACTACGTTTCCAAAACAGTCAACAAACAGGCTAAAACAAAAACACTGCTAAAGTATTTTGCAAACAAAATGCATCAATTTGGCCACTCGCAAAACATTGGGAACATGCAACAAAAACCCTCAAACAGCAGACTTGTGGTGAAATGAATATGTTCTTTCAATCAATCATGACACAACAAACAAAATACCTGTGTGAAGACTTGTGTTGTGCTGAGAAGATCAAGTGGATTGTATAAGTAGTAAGTATATATACTCTTTTGATCCCGTGAGGGAAATTTGGTCTCTGCATTTATCCCAAACCGTGAATTAGTGAAACACACTAAGCACACAGTGAAGTGAAGCACACACTAATCCCGACTAATCACTAAGCCTGCAACAACAGCGGTGCTCGGGGAGCATTGAGGTGTTAGGTGCCTTGCTCAAGGGCACTTCAGCCATGCCTACTGGTCGGGGTTCGAACCGGCAACCCTCCAGTTTCAAGTCCGAAGCGCTAACCAGTAGGCCACGGCTGCCCTTGATTGGAGCTTCTTTGAGTTTGTCTTAGCAATTGGGAATGACTGTGATGAATGCATGATTTTTTAAAAGCATAGGAAAATACAAAGGATATACATTGGATACAGCAGTGTTTCCCACAGAATTTAATTCTATTTGTGGTGGTAGGTTTGCAGAATTAACTTGAATGCAACAGTTTTTAGCAAATTAGCGCAGCGTGGTTATGATGCTAATCAGATTTAAGCACAATTTAGTACAACCTGGAAAATCATTGTGTGGTGGTCAATGTTGATATTGTGGTGGGCCACCACAAATAAGTCAATGTATGGGAAACACTGGATACAGTATGACAATGCTCAAAGTTTGAATATTACCATCATCCAGGGGTTGGCCAGGTCAGTTCTCGTATATGTTCTCAAGTTTTCAAAATAATGTACATATATATTTTGTATATGTTCTCAGGTTGTCAGAACATAAATATACTGCTCAAAACAATTAAGGGAACACTTTAATCATACACTGGATAGGTACTCTGACACTGTTTGGTTTTGAGCACAA
This sequence comes from Alosa pseudoharengus, assembly GCF_046254945.1. Taxonomy (NCBI): domain Eukaryota; kingdom Metazoa; phylum Chordata; class Actinopteri; order Clupeiformes; family Clupeidae; genus Alosa; species Alosa pseudoharengus. Next base: position 16,248,957 of record NW_027468848.1, read on the forward strand.
GTAAAACTTTTGAGGCAAGTGTTTTATTTTGCAAGAGCTGTCAGACATTCTGTGAATGTATTTTGAGAATGGAGAAAAGGGTGGAAGGTTTCAAAAAATGTGTTTTAACAATTGTGGACAACTGTAAGTGTTCCCTTATTATTTTTTTTACAGTGCATGTCTTGTAATTTAACTGATTTTCTCAACTGATTTCTGGAACAATAATTCTGATTGATTGTTTGAGTTAGATTGTACTGTATGAGTAGTCTCCATAACGGCACAATAGCACAACAATCCTTACATACACGTATAGAAACAGACACCAAGCTTTCACTCCTGACACCTCCATGTCACAGTGAACCCAGTCTCCTGGTGTGGGCTGTTAACCTCATAGATCTTAGGCTCAGATACACAACACAGCATATTATCTGCTGTTAAGTTAAGTTCTATTATTTATTTATTTGCTTTAAGAGAGAACTGCAGGAGTCTGGAATCTGATCTTGGTAGATTACTTCTACCACTGGATGGGTCAGTTTCCTGACTCTATGACCCTACAACCTGAGTTAGTATTTATGCATGCTGTGTGGTAGTCCAAACATGGTTATGTTCATTGTGAATTTTGCATTGGATACTGACATATTAGTTTGCCTTTGCTACTTTGTATATGAACTTCACTGATGGTGTAGTGTACTGTACCTGACCATCTGTTATCTAGTTTGAGGCTACTGGGAAATTACTTGAATTAAGTTTTGAAAGGACTGTACCCTGAGAAGTGTCTTCAAGTTCTACAAGGCTTTACACAGACCTGCACCCCGACACACACATACACACACACACACACACACACACACACACACACACACACACACACACAAGCAGCTGTTTTCTGGCTTGTACGTAAAGGTTCTTAACCCAAACTGTTTATTTAAGAGACAGTCCAGGCTCCAGCAGAGCAGTCTCACACAAGGTCTTTTGGTCTACCTCAGAGGCTCCGTAAATACAACCAGCATTAAATCAAGAACACACACACACACACACACACACACACACACACACACACACACACACCAGAGAGAGAGAGTGTCCTATCAGCTGCAATGTTTTCTGCATTTGGAGTCCAGTTTACTGTCTAATCTGCCTTTTATGGAATTGTCCTCTTGTGTGTGTGTGTCCAGGAGTGGGTTCAGAGTGAGTGTGGAACAGGTAGAGACTGATGTAATGATTCGGTCACTTGGTATTTTTTGGTTCATGGTTAAACAGTATGTGCAGTCGTAACACACTCACATGGGCACTCTAATGCACCAAATGGGCACCATCCATCTATGAGGGATTTTTGTTTTGCCATTTAATGTGGGCATATGTGTGTGTATTAGAGTGTGAGCCAAGGAAAGAGAAGTCTCAGAGTGTTTACATAGCTTGGGGTAAGCGTGTGTGTGCGTGTGTGTGTGTGTGTGTCCGTGTGTGATGATGAGTCCCCACGGTGAGATTTAAGATTCCATGTTGGTGCCACGTAACTGAGTAATGGTCACTGCTTTCCCCTCTTTCGTTCAACACAACACAACGCACACACGTGCGTACGTATACACACTAATACTTATACACATACACATACATTGAGAAAGCATAAGATAAACACAAACACACATGCACATCCACTTATGCATTAAATGCCCCCCCCCCAAAAAAAAAAAAAAAAAAAAAAACACAGCACACACACAGAGGCGCTCCCATTGGCTTAAGGGAATTATGTTAATATGCCATGGGGAAATGTTCCTGCTGTCCCTGCATGTGAAGTGGTTCTCCCTCTCTCAATTTCCCTCTTTGCTCCCTTTCTTTCAGAGCTGACGCTGGGCCTAAGAGCCACTCCTTTTAAGATCTCCACACAGAGCATCTCCACTGGGCCCTCTTTCAAGGTATGAGCACACCGATGTGAACCTCCCACGAAGATGCATCTCTCCCTCTCTCTCTCTCCCTCTCTCACTCTCACTCTCTCTCTCTCACTCTCACTCTCACTCACTCACACACACTCACACACACTCACACACTCACACTCACACTCACACACAGCTATAAGTTGTTATAAGCCATAAGCCACAGTGTTTTAGCCATGAGTCAAACAGCAATTTTTTTCATGTTTTATTTTCTTTCTCTTGCTTGTCCTTCTGGCTGTTCTGTCTGCTTTAGCTCTTTGCTCTCACCTCCATGTGTTCGGACATGAGTAGCTCTGAGAAACCTGTAGTGACATTTGTGTGGTCTATCAACATCTTGGGTTCGTCTAAATGCACTGTACTTCCAACACCCCCACCGAAAAGTGAATGTCTGGCTGTGTTCAAGTCAGGCTAACAAGCCTCTTCACAACAGAGACCTCACGCGCCAGCTTCCTGTACATGGATTAAGCCTAGTCCTACACTAAAAACAAACTTTAATGAAAATCTCTATTGAAAAAAGCTTGTAATCTAGGACTAGGCTATTATTCATGTACAAGAAACGGCTTCATGTGTTTGACTGAAGCTTAGAGACAGGCATAGAGTTCTGCAGCCCTGGACTGAAAATACTTTTGACAAAAAATGTCATAGAAAATAAAGCAATACCACTACAATACTCTGACCTGTTGATAACCAACCACCTTCTCACCTCCCACTGCATGTGGTGGACTAATGAAGTAATAATGTTTATTTTATAATAATGTTAGTATTTTATAATAAACTTAAGCAAGAACTGCTTCTTAAATCTCATTTAAGATGGAGAGTGGCATACCTGTCAACATTTAGTTTTCCAAAAATCGGAGATTTATTTTGTTGGGTTAGTGTTTGTACCGGATCGGTGTTTTAACATGTAACATGTTTTATACACTGCATTTTGGTCATTGCTTTTACCTTACTGAAAGCCTACACATGCCAGTTATGTATCCACCCGCTGCCTGCCTGCAGCCTACTTCCAAAACTCCAAAGCTGCTTGCTGTCAGATTTGGTTCCGAGGACACAATTGCCTATTGTGTATCAACAACACTCAATAACAGTTTATGTGATGTGTTAATAAATTAAATTCCCAACAATTTGACAACAGCTAGTTCTGGAGTAGGCTATTCAACTAGTCCGCTTGCTAGCGAGACTCAGGCTGCGCAGTCGGCACCCTCTTCCTTATTTGGGTTTTGGGTTGCCAGGTTTTAGCCTATGACAAAACGGTTGAAATTGAAAGTAAGTGATTGTGTATGTGTAGGGTGTATTTCATACACAATCTGGCAACCTGGGAGATGACTGACAGAAAAAATGAACGGATCAATGATTATAAAATCAGTTTGATGGTCATGCAAATTACGGGAGTTTTCCAGGAGAAATAACAAAACAGGAGGGTGCCGGGAAATGACCTTGAAATATGGGAGAAACCCAGGGAAAACGGGAGTGTTGACAGGCTCCGCTGACTTGCGACTTCCAGAGGCATAACCAGCAGTGAAATTAAACTTAAATTGTTGCACTTGTGAAATAATTTGGTAAGAGTTTAATGCATCAATCAAATCGTTCTTCCTTTGAAAAAATGCCTTTGAAATATATCTGTTCATGGAGAAAATAATCATACTTGGGTTTCTTTCAGAGTGCAGAAGTATTGCTCACAGGTGTTGGCAAAAGAGTCTTTCCAGTTAGCATTGTTTCCAGTTAGCATCCAGTGTTGTGTTGATCCTTTCACTTGAGTAATAACTCTTGTTCAATGTTGTCAGTACGCCTGTTAGTGTTACTGCCATTACAGGAAGAAAGAAGAGACAGAGAGATGTTATATAGGAAGAAAAGAATGTTTTTTTTTTATGCTTGGAGCGGTCTCCTTTTTTGGAAGTGCAGGGAGAGACAGGATAGAGGGAGAAGAGAGGAAAAGAAGTAGAGCGAGTATTCTCTCTCTCTCTCTCTCTCTCTCTCTTTCGTCTCAGCTCAGATTTCTCTTGGAAATTCTCCTAAATCCTACTTTAAGAGAGGAGACTAAGATCCCCCGTTTATATACACAAACTTACACACAGACACACACACAGGCACACACACACACACACACGCATGTGCATTTCCATCCATGACACGCACACATACACATACACACGCACTCACTTTCTGAAACTAACACACACACACAAACATACACATACATTCTACTTCCCTTCCAGCACCCACATGCTCAGGCCGGCTTGGCTGTGTCTCTGTGATGGATCTGCATGTGGGGGGATGCAAGTGAGCGCTGAATGGAGTGGGAACAGGAGAAGCGGCAGCTTTTGGAGAGTCGACAAAGAATAGAGGGCAGAACTGAGCTCTCTCCACCTCCCTTACACTTATTTGAAAAAAGAAATACAGTGGGGACAAGGACTACGCCCACTCCTCATGAGTCAGGGGCTGTGTGTGTGCGTGTGTGCGCGCTTGTGTGTGTGTGAGAGAGAGAGAGAGAGAGAGAGAGAGAGAGAGAGAGAGAGAGAGTGTGTGTGAGAGAGAGAAAGTGTGTGTGTGCACATTCACACACACACACACCATTGAGCGTGCTCTGTGATCTCTGTGGGTGGTCTGTGGTGTCCCCTCTGTAGGTCCTCTCTCATTGGTATCACTGAGATGGGAGTAGAGATAGGCCACAATAACGACATCCCATAATAATAAGGCAAACCCCTGATCCCAGTGGACGAACCCTCACATATGTATTATCTCCTGTGCACACACACAAGCACACACACTCTTACCTATACACAAAACTCTTATGCATGCAGATACTGTTAAAACTATTTTTGACTGTCTACATGTGTGTGTGCGCGCCACATGTCAGATCATCAGTCTTTAGAAAACACGAGCATCAATGCTTAACTTTGACTCCTCTATCCCTCTCTCTCTCTCTCTCGCACATACACACACACGCTCTGCATTAATCAGTCGTGTTGATGGATTGGCATTTGTGAGTGTGTGCCTAAGCAAAGATTAATATCCAGCCCCACAAATACCAAAAGGCACAGGCACCTGCCACTGACTGATGTCCCAACATGCGAACACATGCACCCAGCCACCCCCACTACATTCAGTACACACACACACACATACGTAAGGGATAATGTATAGAACGCCGGTCATTATTGGGAAAATAAGTCCCGACAGGGCAAACCAGACCCCGACGCACAGCCCTGAAGGGACTTATTTTCCCAATAATGACCGGCGTTCTATACATTATCCCGCTTATTATACGGCTACTTGCCAAAACGAAAAAAATAAACTCCACGATATGTCTCTTTACACTTATTTGTTACCGTTTCGTCGTAGCTTTTGCTGAGAAACAAATAGTTCGCAACACATGCTGAACTTGAATCAAACATTCTTTAGAACACAGCTGATCAACCGTCTGCTTTCACTTTTGAATGAAGTTCCAATGCCAGAAGGGACCGGACTACTTGCGGAATGATAGGAAAAACTTAAATCAGCAGCACAAAACCCGTTGCCATTGACAGCGGTAATTATATGTTTCCAGCGGTAATTACATGAACATTTTTTACCGTAGAACGTTGGAAAATCCCATTCAAGTCAATGGAGCATTCTACTAGCATTGTGAAGAGCCGTATAATAAACAACTTTATTCACAACTCCACAACTCTTGTATGAATTAAGATAAAATGTCAACAGAACATACATACAGTCCGCAATTTAATGTATTTCTGGTACTTCAGCTACCTACATGGTGCTTGGATGAGGTAGGTGTAAGGTGTACGGAGGGTTGAGGAGGCCGCAAGACTTTAGGGTTAAAGAGCAAGCATGCTAAATGTCTCTTTAAACCATAGTGAATTGTAGGCTTGCACTTAGCAGCCTGTCTATATTGCCATCTGGCTGTCAGTCTCTCTTCAACAGGTTCATGATTGCGGCCGCTGTGTTCTAAACTAAACTATCAGTTGGTTGGAAGTGTGTTGGAGCGGTCCTGAGAAGTGACAGCCCTATTAGTAGGTCAGGTCATCTCCTGCCCTTTCGTTGGCAGACGACCCTGCACATAAAAACGCTCATGTTTGCCCTTGAACACACAAAGTTTGTAGATATGTTCTTCACTGAAAAACTGAGGTGAGAAATTACCATGACGAGAGTAAATTTTATTGTCACCATCTTATCACCACATGTCTAGCTAATGAGCCAGAAAAGATGGAGAGGTGCCTATTCTGAGCAAAGGTCAGTGCACAGAGTCCTTTAAATCATGCTGTGCTGGACAGCGGTGGTTTATACTATGCTGTGTGGTGGTCTGGTCAACACTCTGGCCAGCAGAGGGAGAAGGAATTGTTTTGTCCAGAGCGACACGGCATCGATCGACTTTAATGTGATGTCATGTTACTTCTCCACTCTGTGTGTGTGTGTGTGTGTGTGTGTGTGTGTGTGTGTGTGTGTGTCAGTCAGAGTGAGACAGAAGAAAGAGTATAGAGTCTGCACAATATAGATATTGCACATGCACACATCCACAGGCAGCAATCACCTAAGTATACATTTTATCAACACATTAGCACATCTCTGACTGCATATGTGTGAAGTAGAGGTTGGGCGACAACATTGAGAACATCTAGTATAGTGAGGTCCATAGCTGGTATGTGAGGGTGTATGAGAGAAAAGGAGAGACATACTGAACAGTAGCGGTGTTGGCTAGTGGCTTGCCTGCTATTGGAGGTGTGAAGGACAAAAGATCTAAATAGGGCTGTGTGTGTGTGTGTGTGTGTGTGTGTGTGTGTGTGTGTGATAAATAAAGCTGTCTGTGGCACCTGAGTGGAATGAGGGGCCAGTGGCCTCTGCTGCCATGGAAATGGGATTCCGTGGGTGCTGATTGGCTGACTGGGTCAGGGCAGCTGAAGAGGGGAGATTTGTAGGGGTATAAAGAGCTGGGGCCACACTGAGCTGCTCACAACTCTCACTGGCGTGCACACACACACACACATATGGAAACACATTCTGGACAAGAGGGAGAGCTACTCCTGAGCTGCGTTGGGACTGAGGGACTTTTGCAAGGCGAAGAGTGAGAAGCCTGTGATTTATGTGACAGCTGCGGTCATCCTCTGTGAGTTCCCATCGCAAACCGAGAGGAGGGAGAGAAGCAGTTGAGAACGAGAGAAGACGACGAGGCAAAGAGACAAAAGAGAGGAGAGCTGAGCTGACCCTTAGTGGCCGGGAGCTATTGTTCTGCCAAAAGGAGAGAAAGGCGGGACAGGTGGACAGGACAAGAGGCTTCTGTTGACGTCCAGTGGAAAGTTTTCCCAGAATGCCGGGCGTGAGCGTGGAGCCCTTGGATGGCTGTGCTGAGTCGGGGCTGGAGTCTGAGATCGGCGACCTGCTATCTCCCCTCGAGCCGGACGAGGTGGAGGAAGCGCTGACCAGAGGTAGCCGGGTGGAGGAGGAGGAGGAGGAGGAAGAGGCGGTTATGCAGGAGGTGGAGCAGTGCATGCAGGAGGCCGTGGGCGAGGCCCGGGCGGAGCTGCGCGACTTCGGGCGGCGCCTGGAGCGGCGGCTGCACGAGCGACTCCTCGGCCCGCTGGTCCAGGTGCTGCAGGAGCTGCAGCAGGACAACCTGCGACTGCGGCTCCAGCAGGAGCGGCTGGTGCGACAGGTGGACGAGCTCTGCCGCACCCTCCAGCTGCCCGAGGCCCCGCCGCTCAGCTTGCCCAGTCCCCAGCAAGCAGCAGCGCAGCAGTTTGACCTTTCTCACATGCTGAGTAATGGCCTGATCCTGGATATGAACAATGACCTGACCTCTGACCTGGAGCCTGGCATGACCTTTGACTCTTTGAGTGGGTTGATCTCTGACACGCAGCCAGGCATGCCCACCGTACCCTTAGAAGAAGTCAGCCCTTACATGAAGCCTTATTTGATCCCCGATGCTATGGATGGCTTGCCCTTTGACCCTCACCATGGTATGAGTGCTTTGGATGGCGTTAGCTATGACTCCCTCGCATTTGACCCAGTGAATGGCGTGACCCCTGAGGCTGTGCCACACCCCCCAGCTTTCTCCACACGAAGGTCCTCTTCAACCACCTCCATGCCAACTACGGTCTCCCGTAGCAACAGCATGGTATGATTCCATGTGTGTCATTTATCAAAGGATAGCAACTTCTGTAGTGCGATTCCTGCTGTGTTTTGTGCCCAAGTACTTTTTCACTTTACAGTATATGGAATGCCCTTATTACAATGCAATATTGTATTGAGTTCACATTTGATATTAATCCTTATGGTGTGAATGTGTATTTGTGTGTGTGTATGCGAGAGGTTATGTTGGCATTCGGAGTCATGCAGCAGGAAGTAGAATGTGCTAAAGAGCCTTTGTGTCATTGGGTTAGATGGGTGGGTGTGTAAGAGAGAGGGATTGAATGTGTATGTGTGTGTGTGAGCGTGTGTTTGCGTGTGTGTGAGCGGGTGTGTGTGTGTGAGCACTTGGCCTGAGAGGTGGTTATGTGACTGGACAAGAGGGTGCGTGTGTGAGGGTATGTTGAGTTCTGTTGACCTTCAAGCCTCGCTCATCCCACTAAACCCTGATCATTTCTCACACACACACACTCTCACATACATACACCATCCCAGCATAGCCTGCATGCTTCATCTTCTCACAGCAGCCAGCATGAACACTGCATTCTCTCTCTTGCTTTCTTTCTTTCGTTCTCTCTTTCTCTCATTTTCTCGCTAACACACATGGTCACTCATTAATTTTCCCTGAAAAGATGTGTGTGTGTGTGTGTGTGTGTGTGTGTGTGTGTGTGTGTGTGTGTGTGTGCACTGTCATTAGATAACTCTTGGTTCTTAGAAGTCATCTGGTCAATATGTGTGCATGTGTGAATATCTTTTGGACCAGACTTGTATCTATAAACAGAAAGAGGTCAAGCAGGCTGATAAAAGAGGTGCTGGCATATGACCTGCATTGTGGACACTTTCAGAACGCATGTATGCGTGTCTGTGTGTGATTTGGTGATGTCCAGGGCAGGCAGGCAGACAGACATTCAGACAAAGGTAAATGCATTGAATTCTTCGAAAAGGTTGTTTCTCCACGGGGACTGAGCCCTCTGTCCAGCACACACAGTCCTCCACCAGTGAGTGTGTGACCGCTGTGGTACGAGAGTCAGATTGCCAATAGCCTGGACGCTAGCTCATTAGCATCTCCCACCTCCCTAATTTGTGAACATTATGCCCTGCTGCTTAATTAGTCTATCAGCGTTGGCCATTGGGCACCGTCTGTTCTGGCCCCTGGGATATTTATGGGGGATGATTATGGGGTATTTGTGGAGTAGAATATTTGTGGGCTTGGGATGCAGAGGCCCTGTGATCGGGGTGTGTGTGTGTGTGTGAGAGAGAGAGAGAGAGCGCATGAAGCATGAGCAGAGGGCCTCATTCCTGTGGTCCCACTGTAGAGTACTGTACGAGCAGCTGCAGCCTATCTATCACACACACACAGACACAATCCACCTGAACTCAGTTGACCTTGCATACTATACAAGCCAACTCTTACATAATCCAGAGGGACCCCAGAAACACACACACACACACACACACACATATGAACACACACACACACACAGACACACACACAGACACGGATACACACACACACACACACACACTTGGAGCAATTACATGCTTCGTGTGATGTAAAACGGGTGACTCAACCTTTGTGTTTGGATTCCCTCTGACCAGCTACTACTAAAGTGGTCAATTGGTCTGTAAAAGCACTTTAAGAGGTGTGTGTGTGTGTGTTTGTTGGTGCGGTGTGCGAATGGAAAATAGACCACTGCTGTTTATAAGTGAGGCCCATCTCCTGTGCTCTCCTGTCATCACTGGAGACATTCACTTACATCCTGTCCACACACACACTAGGACACTAGTGCCAGCACATACTGTTCTAATACAAAGCCTTGTATATACATACAGAGATATATCACACACTTTTAACAAGTACTTTCTGCCATTAAACTTGGCATTTACTAAGGAGCTCTATAGTCTCTAATGTACACACACACACACACTCTTCTGTGTTCTCGCTCTCGCTCTCGCTCTCCTACCCACCCAGGAAAAGGACCCTCTCAAGCGTGCATGCAGATATATGAGTGGGTTTTTTATGCTTCCATCAGCACCATGTATCTCCATAAGCACGTGTCCTGTCCTGGTCTCCTCTCGTCCCCCCTCTCCTCCTCTCTGGCGCTGGCCGGAGCGAGGACAGGAGACCAGAGAGAGCAGGAGGAGCCTAGCGAGGGAACCGGGGGGGGGCGGCGCAAGTGTGAATTCCTTCCTAAATGTCAGCCGTCTTCCTCAGCGGCAGAGTCAACACAGATGTGTGGAGCGCTCGCCACGGAAACATTCCTCCTTCCACTCGTCCTCATCTCTCTCCATCCCCAGCATTCCTGCTCTGCTCCTCCATCCTCCATCCATCTCCTCTTCCTTCCTTTCTGACCTCAACCTCTCCACGTCTCCTCCGTCTCTGTCTCACTCACCTGTAGTGGTGCATCCAACATAGAAAACCATGTTAACACATTAGCATTCAAAGTCAGACCTGAATCGGTATTGACATGGCAGCAGCCAAAGACTTGCACAATCATGCACACACTGGAGTGTGGGGTGGAAATAGAAAACGGTGGAAACATAAGTAATGAAGTGAATCACGCTCGGGTCTCAGCGCCGCTGTGGTCAGCTTAAGAGTCCAAGAGTCCCACCTTTCTCTCTCTCTGTGTTTGATCTGCGTGTGTTAATGTTAGTAGAGAGTGTATCAGTATGTGTATTCTCTAAGTGTGTTTGATCGGCGTGTGTTGATATTAGTAGAGTGTATCAGTATGTGTATTCTCTAAGTGTGCATGATCTGTGTGTGTTGGTGTTAGTAGAGAGTGTATCAGCACCATTCTGCAAGTGTGTATGATCTGCGTGTGTTGGTGTTAGTAGAGAGTGTATCAGTACACTCGTCTGCTGACTCGCTGGTGTTCTGCTCTCCAGCCCTCTAACAAATGAACACTGTCTAACTAACTGTTTGTGTTCATTTGTTCCCCAGGTGGAGTCGGAGCCAGCCATGTTCGTGGTGGAGCCCTCCGTGCCCAACGGCTCATCGGCTAAATCCCTGACCTCGGATCAGTCCCGGAGCTCGTCCACCATTGCTCGGGCCCAGGAGCACACCATCCGCGTGGTCTCGGACCAGTCCCACGCCTCCCACGCCTCAACTGCCCCGGCCAGAGCCCAGGAACAGGCCATCACGGTGATGACGGAGCAGTCCCACGCCTCCTCTACCTCCACTCACGCCAAAGCTCAGTTGGAGAGCAGTGGGCGGATCACTGCAGAGCAGCTGGAGGCCATTGAGGATGAGTTGCTGCTGGATAAAATGGTACATAAACACACAGAGCTCCCACTGAGAATCAGCTAGTCAGCCATGTCTGTCTGCTTTATATGAGCATACGCCAGTAGAGATCTGCACCAGTGAGCGAGGAGTGAAATAAGACGGCCGTCGCACTTTGGATGGGCTCAGTTGGGGAGAAATGTTTGCATCACACCCTTGATCACTGAATGTTTTGTGTATATGGACTGCTCTGTAACAGTGTGATGCATATGGGAAATTGTCATTTTGTGTGTGTGTGTGTGTGTGTGTTTTCCTGTGTTTGTGACAGCTTGATGAATCCAAAGACTTTGAGGAGCGCAAACTGATCCGTGCTGCCATGCGGGATCTTCGGAAAAAGAAAAGAGGTGATAACCCCCCCCCCCCCCCTCCTCTTCCGTTCTCTTTCCCCTTAGGCTATCAGCCATATGTCCTTCATCCTTCCCTCACCTTCATGCCCTGTGCAGTGCCCATGTGCTGTAGGCCTGCTGGTGGTGCGACGTGCCACATGCCAACCTTTTCATCTGTTATACCCTACCTCCCTCTCGCTCACCCGCTCTCTCTCTCTTTCTCTCTTCACTCTGAACTCAGAGGCCAAACTGGGATGCAGTCAGGAGGAGATCGGTAGGGAGTGGCAGTGTGTGTGTGTGTGTGTGTGTGTGTGTGTGAGTGTCTGTAGTATCATTGTGCTTGAAGATGTTTGGAATGTTTTAGAGTTTGCGGTTTTGCCTTTGCACCCTGTGTCCACCTTGTCTGTTGTCCCAGAGACGAGTTTTGAGATACACATCACGCACACACATGTTAGACACTGTGGTTGTATTTTTATAAGTTAGATTATTTCATATATGTGTGCTATGTATGTGTGTATTGTGTGTGTGTGTGTGTGTGTGTTCTCATATGTAACCCCAAGTTCACCTGTGGTGTTTTTCACAAGTGTGTGTGTGTGTGTGTTTGTGTGTATGGGGCCACCTGAGGCCCTGTCTGTGGGTTCATTTCAAAGCCACTGTTAAACCAGGATCTGCCCATGAATGTCTGTGTGTGCCAGAGAAAGCACAGATATCTTTAGAGGAGAAGGACACACACACACACACACACAGACACACGCGCACACACACACACATACACACACGTTTAAGCCTAGTTCACCCAGAGCTCCAGCTGTCCTCTGCATAGAGAGCCCTCTGTTATGGAACACCTAGTGTTTGTGTGTGTGTGTGTGTATGTGCGCGTGTGCGCCTGTGCGCCTGATCTCTGTTGTATTTAATACCTCAAGGCCCAAAGCACACAGCACACCTAAGACAGGAGACTCTGGTTACGGAAACTTCATCCCTGTGTTGTGCATGTCTGTTTTCAGAGCACGTGTTTGTAGCTAATATTTGGGAAGTATTACGCATGCCTGTGTGTCTAAGGCAACACGTCCAGTCTGGTTTTACCGTTTGGTTTGTTTTTGTGTTTGTAACATTTGGTTTCGTTCTGTTATTCCTTCTGTGTCTGCATTCTCTTATCCTGTGTGTGTGTGTGTGTGTGTGTGTGTGTGTGTGTGTGTGTGTGTGTGTGTGTGTGTGTGCACGCTGGGGTGCATCAGACCTCCGTGAGAAGGAGCGGGATCAGCGTCTGGAGGATCTGAGGAAGCAGAGAGAGGAGCGTGCTCAGAAGGGCAAGGCGGGAGAGATGGTCACCAAAAAGGTGGAGAAGTCAGCCGACGGCTCGACAGTCAGCCAGGTCACTAAGACCAATCGCTTCGCCCACTCAGGTACAGCCTCATCGGTCACCCTCTACAAACACGAGCGGTCACCTTGAACTCCTACAGTGCAGTACTTTTTCCTCCACCCACAGTTGCTTTCCAAGAAAACGAATGAAAACATAATGTAATGATTAAAATATCCATGTCAAAGTGAAAAACGAGGCACTGACTTAAAAAAGTTGGAAGGAAAAGCAAAATTTTTGATCTTTTGAAAGTCTACCACACTACTGATCCTCTGATCCTCCTTACACAAGAACAACTTCAATAGTTTTGTATTATGAGACAAGCTACAGAGGGGGGAGCTGACGAGGGATTTGATTGTGGACATGATTCAGAATGACCTTCACTCATTATGGTCTCTGTGTGTGTGCGGTGCAGATGACGGCAGCAGGTCATCCCGTAGCAGCGTAATGGAGTCCAGCTATGTGCAGAAGACGGACAGTAAGTGCTCTTTGCCCTGTGGGTGTGGGAGTGCGGGTGTAGAAGTGTGGCTGTTTGATGTGTGCGTGGCTCCACCATCTTCATCTCTTCTCCTCTTCCTCTCTGCCTCAGAGGGGGTGCTCCAGAGTAAATCCTACAGCTATTCGTCCTCATCCTCCAGCTCTGGGAAGAAGGTTGGTAGGTGAGTACCCACAGTGCAACAGGCTTTAGTGTGCGTTGTCTCTGTTGTACCATGCACATTATATTACTCAAAATCACAAATCTGTGTGTGTGTGTGTGTGTCTGTCTGTCTCCTCTCAGTGTGTTTGATCGTGAGGATGACTCCGCAACGGAGCGCCGACGGATGGAGAGGAGTAAGGAGCTGATGAGGGCGCAGACGATGCCCAAGAGCACAGCCAATCAGGCGCGCAAGGCCATGATGGAGAAGCTGGATGCAGGAGGGTAGGTCCTTCATTTACTCCTGTTTTCACCCTCTCCATCATGCAATAATCATTTGTCCGATCGCTCTCTCCATTCATTCATTCATTCATTCATTCATTCTCTCTCTTTCTCTCTCACTCGCTCTTTCTGTCTCTTTTCCCTCCAGTGTGGGTAGCCCTGCTGTGGCGCGGGTGAATAAGGTGCAGCGCTCCACCAGCTTCGGTGTGCCCAACGCCAACTCCATTAAGCAGATGCTGCTGGACTGGTGTCGTGCCAAGACTCGTTCCTACGAAGTAAGCTGCCTGCCCGCTCCACACTCCCTTTCTCTCTCTCTCTCTCTCTCTCTCTCTCTCTCTCTCTCTCTCTCTCCCTCCCTTCTCTCTCCCTTCTCTCTCTCTCTCTCCCTTCTCTCTCTCTCCCTTCTCTCTCTCTCTCCCTTCTCTCTCTCTCTCCCTTCTCTCTCTCTGTCCCTTCTCTCTCTCTCTCTCTCTCTCTCTCTCTCTATATATATATATATATATATATATATATATATATATATATATATATATATACAGCCCCATCTCCCCCTTTATCCCTCTCTCCCCCTCTCTCTCTTGCAACCTCCATCTTTATCACTCAGTTTTTTGTATACATGTCCTGTTTCCTCACCTCTCTTTATCTTTGCCCCCTCCCACCCCTCTCTCTCTCTCTCTCTCTCTGTTTCTCTCTGATTTGTGTACAGAATGTGGTAATCCAGAACTTTTCGACGAGCTGGTGTGACGGCATGGCCTTCTGTGCGCTGGTGCACAACTTCTTCCCCCAGGCCTTCGACTACGACAGCCTGAGCCCCGCCAACCGCCGACAGAACTTCCAGCTGGCCTTCAGCACAGCTGAGTGAGTAGAGTGTACTGTATACACACACACACACACACACACACACACACACACACACGCACACGCACGCACACACACACACACACACATGCTGTAAGTGCATACACCTCTGGTCTTGTGTGTTCTGTGCGTGTAGGGGTCTGGTCTGATACTCTATGAACTGCTCTCCAGATGTGCGCTGATGAATTAATGTCTTATAATGACTTCAACATGACGACCTGGTGAAACTCTGATCTTAACCGTATGAACTCATCTGACCCCTGACCTCTTTGACCTTTCCTCCTGGTGGCGGATGCCTGCGTGTGAGTGGGCGAGGCTGCCGCCCTAACCAGCGTCCCCCCCTAGGGATTGTCCTACTCTCTGACCTGCAACCTAAGACGTCCCAGGAATGCCCAATGTACCTTTTACTCATCTACTACATCCCTCCCTTCATCCCTCCATCCTGTCCTCTCGCCCTCTTTTCCTCACAGGTGCTTGTCATCCGTTTCTCTGTCTGTTTATCGGTCAGTCTCTCTCTGACGGCTCTGACCTCTGTCTCTCTCACTCATAACTTCCTGCCATTTCCTTACTGTTGGCTGTTTTCCGACCAATCCACCAAGCTGCTGTAGATGACACCAGATCAGGGTCGTGTGTCTCTTGCATGCCTCTCTGACCATCACCCTTCCTGCATCTCCACCCAGAATCCCCAATGTACTCAGGCATACTGTCCACACACACACACACACACACACACACACACACACACACACACACACACACACACACACAAGGTCTTGGTGAGAAAAGACAGATAAAGATGATTTCCGCAGATAGCTCCGACATAAACACACTACTCTCAGATTAGGAATATTAGGACAGTGAGGAAGTGTGGTGGTGTGTGTGTGTGTGTGGGGGGGGGGGGTGTGATTGCATCTGATTGCGCATGCAGCTGTTGTAGAACAGGTCATAGTCCATCCCTCATCTGTTTCCATGAACACTAGTTTTAAACACATGCACATACACGGAGACACTTTCGCCTCCAATTCACTGTATATGTCTTTGTGTGTGTGTGTGTGTGAGAGAGAGAGAGAGAGAGAGTGTGTGTGTGTGAGAGAGAGAGAGAGAGAGTGTGTGTGTGTGTGTGTGTGATGTGATGTGATCGTTTTACTGTTCTTTCTGTGTGTAGGCTCTAGTGTACAAAACATTGTTGTTCTATCAATGTGTGCACTTCACATGACGCACTTATTAGCCAAAACACACAACAAATGTAATGGACATCGTCTGATGATCCATTGGACATCATGTTGTGTGTCTCTGTGTGTGTAGTTTGAAAGGCATGTAAGCACAAGTTCTGTTTATTTCTGTGGTTGATGAGCATGTGGACACATGTAGTGTTTGTTGACACTGAGAATATAATGTATCTTTTTTGTGTCTCCCCTTCCTCTGTCTCTGTCTCTCCTGACACCTCTGTCCCTGGCTGCTCACGCTGTTTTCTTCTTCTACTGTCTCCCATCCTCCTTTTCTTTTTCTTTTCCTTCTCTGTCATTTGTTTTTGTCTTTCCTTTTCTCCTCTACATTTCACCTGTCTCTCTCCCTTTCCTCTCTCTCTCTTTCTCCCTCCCCTCCTCTCTTCTCCTCTCCTCTCTCTCTCTCCCTCCCTCTCCCACCCTTGTGGTGGTGGTGGTGGTGGTGGTGTGGTGGTGTTGTGCTCGGGGCACAGGGAGCTGGCAGACGTCCCGTGTCTGCTGGACGTGGAGGACATGGTGGGCATGCGCGAGCCGGACTGGAAGTGCGTGTACACGTACCTGCAGGAGTTCTACCGGGGCCTAGTGCTCAAGGGCCTTGTCAAGACCAAAGGCTCGGCCTGACCTGACGGGCCACGCCCCCACGGTGAGACTGGCACCACCCCGTCGCCACAAAGCCTCGCCTTACAGATGAAGAGCTACATGTCAGCAGCACTTTTGTCATCAGTCACTGGCTCTGATGGAGTCAGAGTTTTCTACTAGCCACTCTGTTGGGAGGGGGGTAGAGATTTGTATGTGTGTGATATACAGACACATGCATGGAAAATATTCATAGTTATTTTGTTGAAGTATACTAAATGAATTTAGCACGCCATTTAATGTGTGCTGTTTGGTTGCTTAGCAACATGTGTTTTGTTCCTTGTGCAGGAACCCTGAGAGAAAGAGAGAGGGAGTGTGTGTGTGTGTGTGTGTGTGTTTCATCATTATCCTAGCCACCAAACATGGCCATGCAGATCATATGGCAGTAGGCCATAAGAGTCTGCTCTGTCTCCCTTCAGCACTTCTGATACACAAATCTTCAAATAATACACACATGCATAGAAAAAACAAGCACTGTCAAAGAGGTGTATACAGTTGACTAGTTATAGTTAATCAGGTGGTCATGTCATCATTACCGCCCGCTCCTGTTCACTACAGAGAGCAGAGCAGAAGTACGAGACGCAGGTGTCCAACTGTTCCATTGGTAGAAGAATTTCAGAAGAAAAATTTAGCTCCTGAGACAATCCAAGGTAGCACAACACTACCAGGCACACAGAGTGCCCAAAAAAGGATAGTCAGTGGATTCTTAGAGGCTCTTGCCTTCATTCTTTGCACAGGACTCATTTAGTTAACTCAATCCCTATTCTCTTTTATGGTCCTGTTTGTAATGATAAAGGGCCAATAGTTTGCTGGTCAACTCCATTGAATGGTTGCGCTTAGACTTTTCAGAGCAGTCCTATTCAGTACAGTACCTATACAGTATACTTATAAAGTACTGTACTGTCCAGGCAGTCTGCCATAGAGCTAAGGCTCCATCTAGTGGACAATTTCAGTAATAGCCTTGCAGTTTCTCCAGTTGGACATCCTGGGGTTTCCAGCTGCTGTTTGGATGACTCTCAGACTATAGGGGTTGGACTTAAGTGTTAACTGTTCTATGTCAGGCTAACTTATTGCCACCTCTTGTGTCTATCTTCTCTTTCTTCCCCGTCTCCTCCCCTGTTCTCTGTTTTTCTGACTCTCAGGGAATATGCTAACTGCATGCCTCTCTTGGAGGTCGAGGACATGATGATTATGGGGAACAAGCCAGACTCCAAGTGTGTGTTCACTTATGTACAGTCGCTTGTCAACCATCTGCGTCGCGTCGAGATGCGCTCTCAAGCACAATCTGACATGTGACCTGCCCACACACACACACACACACTTCCTTCATACACAGAGTGACGCTGTTTTTAAAAGAAAAGAAACTAAGTTATTTTATTATTTTAACCTCAAGAGAGCAGTTCCCTCCCAACAGTGATATCAGGACTAAAATTAAGATTTTTTTTTAATAAGCAAAGCTAAATGAACGATGTGTGTACTGTATGTAGCTGTATCAGAGGATAGCAGAGGGCTGTGTGTATTTTAATTCCCTCGCTGATGCTGTATTTGATGTTATTTAGCATCCACAGGCGTACATGTGTTAAAGAGTAACATGCAGACTTGTTCTGTTTCCTGTGTTCATATTATTGGATGGTGTTCAGATTCAGATGTTGTTATTATTAGTTCTTGTTATTCCAGAATGTTGTTATTCCAGGATGATTTTTATTTAAATTGCTACGGAACACAGGTGTAGAGCGCAGTTGGCCTCACTGCGGACCTGACGTCACACTGCTGAGACCTGACGTCTCAGCCACTGAGTGAGGTATTCTGAGAGAGAACTCCAGATTTCCAGGTTGCAGTGTGGGGTCTTTAGCGCACACACACACACACACAAACACCCTTGCACAAGCATGACACACTCACTCACACTCGAGTGTCTATTTATGGTTGGATTGTTTTGTTGTGTGGGTGTACAGATTCACGTTGACACATTTCACATACTTTTTGTCATCCCAAAAATGGCAGACTACTGCCACAGTCCAAAGCTAGTGGAATCCCTTAAGTGTGTTTGTATTTTTATATCTCGCTCACAAGAACTGTGGGGAGCAGTGAGCAATAGCTATGGGCCAGCTTTTTGGATTCTATAAGGAGTATGAAAAATTAGCTCTGTTTGTTTTGTAAAGAGTTTAGCATCCCAAGGCTAGCTGCGGTGAAGCTGGTTCTGAATCACTACCGTGTGCCGAGTCTGTCCCTCACTGTTAGTAGATTCTGTACATACTCGTAAAGATTGCTTAGCGCTAGCGCATATCCCTCTGTGAAACACGTCATTTAACCATTAAAACATACTTTAAGGAACTAAACATGACTGGTTGTGGTTTTTATTCACATCTTTGATAAAAACAGTTCTTCACAATGTTAACCACTTTTTGATTGACAGACTCTCCCAGCTTTAAGTGAAGCTAACCCCCCCCTACCAAGACAAGTATCATCAGCCTCAAGCCAATCTGGAGATTTTGTGCTTGAGGCATCATTAAGGTCTTGAATAGGAGGGACTGTAGCTACACACCAGCCCAGGAAGAGTATTGCCACACATCTAACACACACGCACACACACACATTCTGCGTGTCGACATTACACATAGCACACCCCTCTACAATCTCACACACTCACAGAGGAGAGAACACACAAATGAATCATGCACATCCCAAATGAAGAGCAGTAACGTTGGGAAGTATATGCACTGTGGGCGGCTGAGGCAGATTATGCTGCTGATGAAGGTGAGTGGTCTAGCGGTAGGAGCTGATGTGTGCCCTGGATGTGTGGAATGTCGCACGGTCACTGCGTCCGAGGTGATTATAAGTCAGGGTGCTGAGCGTCGGCTGGCGCCTCGCTCGGAGGGGCCTGGTCCTCGGGGAAGGGGCTGCCTTTGGCGGGGGAGAAGCGGAACTCCTCGGGCACCTCGTCTTCCTCCTGGGCCTTCTTGTAGAAGCCTAGCTCAGCCAGCAGGGTGTTGATCTCCACTCGGGTCATGTCTGACAGAGGGATGCGCTGCAGGACAGACACAGTGACTTCAGGTGGGCCAACTACAGTCACAGCTCGAGGTCAATCAGTTCTGAATGCAACATAAACTTGAATTTCTTTTATAACTTTCTGAACCTTGAATGCATGCTAGTGAACAGACCAATGTGTTTACTATTACTAATAAACAGTCCACATCCCAGTAAAAGGACATTTCCAGCCTAACCAATCTATCACTGTTTTTGATTGATTCAGTAAGGCAGCGGCTTTTTATGGGGTCATAGTGGACAGCTCCCCCTAAACAAACACATTCAGAGTTCTATTTGTATGTTTTTGCAAAATTTCTTGTAACCAGCTATGATGTGAGATGAGTTAAAAGATTCTAGTTTGTGTTTTCCTCATGTCTTTATTGTTACTACTAATTATATATAAAAAAAAAGAGGAGGAGTCACTCACGTCCAGTTCCTGATAGTAGTGGTCAAGGAGGACAAGCTCAGGATCAGCCCCAGGGATGTGCTTCATCACCAGGTTATGACTAGAAGAGAACAGTCAAGGAGAACACGGAACACGGCAAGAGAACAAAAGAACACAGGGCACAAGCAACTCCGAGCTGAAGTCAGAATCTGTGCTGAGAAATTAGTGATTTTCTTTTTTTTTTTATCAGGATAGAAAGATTACATTACTGTTTGAAGAGAGTGGCCCCTGCTGGTTTAACTGAGTCATTGACATTTGAGGTATCTCACTTTTCACAAAGCCAGTCCTAGATGTACCCTGGAAATCCTGAGTTATCGCGAGAGCACAGTGGAGTTGTCTCTGTGAGACACTCTGGCAATAAGCAATGATGCACATTACTTTTACCCCTTGCATCCCGGGGAACCAATCAAATCGGCGTATCTGATATTGGTGGGCCAGAGGCGAGCTAAACTGATGACGACAGCGCTGCAACGTTGGAGGTCAGTAAACATTGGTCGTAGTGTTATCCAATTGCGTCTAAGTCCGGAATCATTCAGAGTAAACATTGGTCTAGTGCTATCCAATTGCGTGCAGTGAGATTTTCAAATGCATGCTTGGTGCCGCCCCTCGAGTTGGGCCATTACATTGTTCGTGGCCAGACCGTTAATCTTTCTAGATTACCAGGGTCTGGATTTTCCAGACTATCCTAGATGTGTGCCTGTGTGCAAACCTGATAAGACAACTTAATGGTGTAGACACTCATTATAAAGTATAATGAGCTAAAGTAGGCCTATGAGTCCACTTTGAATGGATGCCAACTCAAAGGGTGTTATCTTGGTGGTATCTGAAGACAGCTTGAAGAATCAAAGTAAGGATACTAAAGAGGGATGTCTTGGGTCACAAAGGCCTTGACCTAAAAAGAGCAATGAAGATTATAAAAAATGAGATGGCAGCAAGCTATGATTGAGGTTGCAATGCAAACAAGTGTAGTACTTGTTTAGTTACCTACCTCCCTCAGTCGATTCAGCTGTCATCCTCCGCATGTCTGCAAGAAGAGATAGGAATAGGATAGGATAAGAATCCCACTCACAGGTGTTGCATTGCACACATGTTGAATACCCTTACACTGATTATGCGCTCAAATGCCAAAGAAGGTCACGTGACACCCATGAGCCCGGAGCACACAGATTGAGGTCAGATGTGAAAAGATTTTCTACAACGACTCCCATCTCCCATGTTACGGTTCGGTACTCGAGCCTCTTAAGGACAGCCCATGGGGGATGTCTTTCTCTTTTTATTTAGGTCTAGAAGAGAGACATTTATCTCATGCTGTGTTCTTCTCATGACGGCTTCTCAGATTTCATCTTCCGGTGAGAAATAACACCACAGGCTACACTCTCCTTTGTGAGAGAACACAAAAGAGTGGAACGGTGAAAGATATTGAACTGATAAACTAGACCTGCTGGAATAATAAAGCCACCTGAAAGTATGTTTTGGCATGGTTTAGCAGCTAGCCTACACAAAAAACGAGCTACTAAACGTCAAAAACAAGACCAGTTCAAAACATTACTATCATGCTCGTTTTGTTCTTTTCCAGTAGGGATTAAACAATATTGACAGATAGATAGATGATGGATACTTTATTGCTAATGATTCCACCTAACGAGTAACGAATATCAGTCAGTGCGTATCCCTAGTTTATTCTCTAACTCTGATAGCAGGAACTTCTCGTTTTGCCCATTCATTAGGCTACTGAAACATTAGCGGATAGCTATTCTTCTATTTCCGAGGATTAGCAGCACCAAGGGTTTTCCGGTTCCCTCGTGTGTGTCACATATCCGTTATAGTCCATAGGCTATGTCGCCCTTATCGTAGGCTACCTTATGCTAAACCTTGATTTCAACATCGTCTAAGTGCGTGAAATTAATTAGGCTAGCAGCTATGCACCCAAACGCAACGAAACACATCAGTCTCTCAACCAGAATGTAAACTGTTTTCCAAAAGTAAACGAAGCCCGTTGTTCTGATGTGATGTGGTTGCTGCAATCCTAAAAGGATATCAATTGCTTAAGTTAACAATCACATTGGCCTACTTGCTGTCCCTTCCCTATTACCAACATCACAAATGAATACTACCCATACCTCTACTTTAGCCTTTGCCAGGCCTTGAAGCTTCTGCGGGTCCAACTCGTACGCAGAGCGCACTGCCGGAAGCAGCGCAGCCAGCACGATAAACCACATCTGTGCAGCTGTGAGAGGATCAGGATACAGTCCGTCTGGACACTGACTGACCCTTGTACCGACTATCCCCAGTCGTTATGCTCACGCAAGAGCTCAGCTAGCTTGTCGGCAGTCTCACAACTCTGTGAGATCTATGTCATGTCCGGTGTCTTCGCCACGTCAAGCTCCCCCTACATCTCACGGAAGCAGAACGCAGAAGTACACGTCACCCACACAATCCCATCACTCACTCATCAGTCACCACAGGATGCAGGATACAGGATAAAACATAGAATTTGTGCTGTCTGTGTCTGCCTTTGGCGAATGACAGGTCGTCTTGTCAAGAAGCTTCTGGCTAGCCTACTTGATTATTGGTCTCGACTCGTCAGTGTTGCTGAAACTGAAAATAGATCTCAGCAATATGCTACATTGCTGTCTTGTCTTAGATTACCAAAAACTCATCCAAAACAAAATAGTCTAAAAACACACAATAACAAATGGAAAACATTTTGTTTATTAGATGTGTCATTGGGTAAAACGCAGTTTTGAACATTCTAACAGAAGATTCTGTTCCCCAACAATGTGGTTCTACAATTCCATGTTGAATTCATGTTCGATTTCCAACTAGTCTTATTATTTGTCTATGCCCTTTTTTTGTAACTAAATATGGCTTTATGAGATTGGCAGACTATCACATTCTGTTTCAATTTACATTGTACACATCCCAACATCCCAACCAATTGGGGTGGCTCCCAAGAAAAACAGGTTGCTGCTATACTGCAGGGTATTGTGTAGGCTACTGCACACAATATGCTTCACTTATGGTATGGCATAATCCTGTGTAACAACATTTCAGTCAAGTATAAAGCTATAAAGATATATGACATTTAATATAATAGTTATTTGAATTTGGATGTAAGTGTTGGTAATTTATAATAGGCTGACGAAGAGTTTTTTCAGGAAGCTGCTTGTAGCCGGGGTATGTTCCCTTATCTCAGATTTTCCTGTCTTATAGTTAAAAATAAAGTAATGGATTTTGCATTGGGTTCACATGCAACAACTCAACTTTGTTTAAAAAAGCAATCATTCAAACCTTGATTGCATTCTGACAGTTCTGCCAGTCATCATATCTTAATAAGTTATGTCTCAGTGTTCTTGAAATGATAAATGAACAGAGCCCTCTCATGGCCTATCTGAATCTAATTCACTTTTAAAGAATGCTGAATAACTGGTTCTAGGTCAGATTTGAAAGCATGCAGATGCAACAAAGGGGTGGTTCCTTCTGTACCCACATAGACACAGAAGCTCACCCCCAACAGCACAGTTTGAACTTCATTAATATTATAGAGACTCCCTGCCTTATTACACAAGCTGCAAACCCCCTCACAAACATACACACTCCCAATATAAAACAAGCACCATTATCTTTCTAGCGGTCTCTCTCTTTCAAATTTCAAAGTGGTGCATTATTGACATGACAATTAGATAAGCATTTGCAAAGCAATAATTATACATTGCATCTGAACATGTATCAAACAAATGATACATCAGCATGAAAGAAAAGACTCCTTCTCTCTCTCTCTAATTAAATTTTATTGGCATGACAAATAGTTGGACATTTGTATTGCCAAAGCAATTGTTATAGGAATGTATGCATAAGCAAAATGACATAGGCCGGTACAAGGGGTAGGAGTACATAGACAAAGTAAATTGTGAACAGTTTTTCTTCTTCTTGTGCATGTGTGTGTGTGCGTGTGTGTGTGTGTGTGTGTGTTTGTGTGTCAGTCAGTCACATGTACACATACAGAAATCACTCAGTGTCTCTCAGCTGGTGACAGACATATTGGGCAGCAGCTGTCTGTATCTTCTCCCAACAGGTATAGTAGTTTGTTCAGGTTAGGTCATAGAAATCAGGGATTTTTTCTTTGGGAAGTAGTTATTACGAGTTGATTGGAATTTTGGGCATTCTTAAAAAGTGTAATTCAGTTTTGACAACATCATCTCTGCACTGCTGGCATAGACGCTCGTATTTTGGCAGCCAGGTATTTTTGTGTCATCCTGTTTCTATGGATAAGATGTGTTTACTAAGTCTGTATTTTGTTAGTGTACTTCTCAAATTTGTTTAGTTTATTTTTGTTAGGTAATGTTCAAGTGTATATTTTCTGTTTAGGGTCAAATAGCACTGCAGTTTGCTTCGGGGTTGTGTTTTAGATTGCCAATATTCGTCATAAATGTCTTTTTTAGGTTTTGGGGGGTTGGTTAATCCAAACATTTTGTGTGGATGTGGCCTGGTCTTGGGCCTTTAAGGTGTTTGGTGTTTCTAGGGGAGGGTGCCTGAAGACCAGGTTGGTAGGGGAGTTATCTTTGGTGTTTCAGGGCTTGATAATGGGTGTGAGTCAATTAGACTTAGATGTTTAAAAGAATTTGATTGCCTTTTTTGAATTTTAACCAGAAGAGGGGATAGGCCTAGTTCTGCCCTGCATGCATTGTTAGTTGTGTGCTGGTGGACTTTTAGAATGGCTTTACAAAATTCAGTATGCAGGGTCTCAATTGGGTGTTTTTCCCATTTATCTAGGTCCTGATTTCCACTGATGAGAACAGTTTTAGCCAGATTTGGACTGGGATTTCGAAAGGAATTTGTCTATGGCATGAAGAGCCCTGCGTGCCTTGTCTGTTAATTCATGCCTCTCTCGCACACACACACTCACAGACAGACAAACACACACACACACAAACACAACCTCTCCTTTCAACAGGTAGATGCCACATGATATCTCTGAAGAAAGCGCAAGCATTCCCCATCACCTTTACAGTATCTGTATCTCCACTCTCTGAAACCAAACACACTCATCTCTTGTCATCAGGTGATTTCACCAAAGAATGTTCTTCCTCAGATTGCTCCAGCAGATGATGCAGATCCTCCATTTTTGTGTGGCGCCCAGCATCATCTGCCATCTGCGGCTGGATTTCCACACTAGGGGCTCCAGTCTGTGTTTAGTACACAAACTATAGCCCCTATAGTGTGGAAAGCCAGCCGGCTCACAGGCCAGGAACGCCTAGCTGTGATTGTTCTGTGTATGCGTCCTCCACATTTATTGGCCCCCCTGGTCAATTTTTTACAGTAAAAACAATAATTAAGAAATTCCAATTAACTGGAACTACGAATTGACTGTGACTTGCCTAAACATCGCATAGTGAGGAGGATGGTAAGAGATGCAAAATCAATAAGAATCACTGTTGGAGGGTTACAGAACAAAGTATTGTCTTGGGGTCAAAAAAATCTTCACAGTATTGTCAATGAATGAGTTCTTCTTTAAAAAGTACATCATACAAAGAGAATATTGATATTCTTTCACCAGATCAGTTTAGATATGCATTCTGTGCATTATTTTGTGAAAGTTAATATGCATATACATGCAAATGTATCAACTAATTTGCATACAAATGTAACCTGCATTGTGTTGAACCTGCGCGGTTCAGTCCTGCACACGCCCGGACTCGAACCCGCGGACAGCAGCACCTCGGATCGGGAGTCGAGCGTGCTGACAATTGAGCTGAAAGCATGCCAGCAGCACTATTGAGGAGTCGGGGAGTGAGGTTTACCAACATGAGAATTCCATCTCTCTTTGTTTAAGAAATCCCAGAAACTTCTTTTAATCAGTTCATTAGGGTTATAATTCACATTTAGCCTACCTTGGCATTATTCTGACAACTTTACAACGCTTGTTTTTGTTCAGTTCCATTATTTTTCACTAAGATTCTTTATCATAAGACAAAGCTCTACGTAAAATCTTCAGCATATCTGAAAGACGGGAAATCAGTACTCTGTGGTGGCCAATTTATCTGTGGAGATGATTCTTCATTCTCCCTGATCCACCTTGAGGCAGATGATTCCTGGCATTGTCATCCTGGATTTTGAGACATCCTGAAAAATATTCCAGCAAGCATTGACATTAAACTTAAATTGGTGCATTAAACTCTTACCAAATGGTTTCAGAAGTGCAGCAATCATTTATTTATTTTTTTTAAGTTTTAAATGCAGTTGTTTATTCAGTTCCAAAGAAAACACACATCTGTATCTGTTTAACCCTGTCACCATCAGTACAGCCATTGGTTGTGTTGAATGCACTGCTCTATCTGTCATCATACCACAATTGGTTCCTGGGGTTTTGAAATGTTGGAAATGGGTGTCAATGATCTTCTTGCCAGACCAACCTGCAGAGCGAATTCAAATTAGCTAACAGGTTCATCTGGGTTCTCCCAGGCTACCAGTAAGGTACAACATGCTTGGAAATGAGATACGATAAAACTATTATTTACTTAAGCAATATTTAAGCCTATTATTAATTATTTATATTATTATTAATAATAATTTCCTTAGCAACTAGCTAATACATTTCCCACATTTTATTGGGAAATTGGGGACATGATCTATATTTCTATAGCTATATTTGACAACTAAAATGTTTTAATGACAACATTATTATTGTTCTACATATGCTGTATAAATTTACCCTGGAAATCCAGAGTTCCCATGCATGGGCACAATTTGAACTTGCTCAGCGAGTAACGATGCCAGACCTGCTTTATTGGCAAAGATAGGCTTTAGAAATTATTAAATGTGGGGGTGCTGAAAATAGTGCCATTTGTTTTTGAGAAAAATATTGTATTTCTTTAGGTGGTTAGCCTACACAAAAATAGATTGTTATGGAGTTGCAGCTGTATCATGGATATAAGATATAATCCTGAAAATAGATTGGGTGGAAATGAACATGGGGAGGTCACCTTATGTGTCATTCATGACACACATGTGTGTTATGAATGAGCTGTATAATCATCACTGTGGTCTGAACGCAAATGGGGGATGGTAATGTTTCCCAGCAACACTCATCTCTGCATTATTAATACTCTGTAAATAACCACTATTCCCATGACTCCAAGATCACACATATCAAACCACCCATTTAAAATGATATGAGCAATGCTGTTGCATTCATGGAATACCCTCTCAGTGTGCAATTAATTATGACCAGACTATAGATTGTATGTGCTCCTACTTGCCATTTGGACCAGAAAATCCTGGCAGGGTCTCCATTAAATGTAAATACTGCATAAGAAACCATTACAACCTGAGTCATTCAGTACACAGTATTTCTGTTCACGGGCAGCCACAAAGGCATTGTTCCTTCCCAGGTGGAGTCGAAAAAACTCCCTCAAGAGCGTTAGTGATAGAGGCGCAAATTTGGCGCAATCTTGTCTGAGCTGACCTTGAAAAGTGATGTAACCAAGTAGACTAAACTACGATGATGACGGAAGGGCATGCGCTTGAAGATGTTTGGCACAGTGTGTCCAAGGGTCCTTCGGATCGCGCACTATTCGGCGGGTTTCTTGCTCTCAGAGTCAGTGGCGTGGAAACGGCGCCTCCAGGAGATTCTTGCTGGTCCACTGCGACCACTGACTCCTCGCGCTTATATAACACAACATAGAAACGCCGCCAAACAAGCGTGCAACCATACGCACGCGTGACACTTGGCACGTGTGGTTGCCAATGACAATGGGGCACATAATGTTGTGCAAAACTTGCCTGCAAATGAATGGGCTACGACCGCGCATTTTCACAACCTCAAGTTATAGCCTAGCTTAAATAAATCTCTGTTCACTGTATTTTTCTAAAATCACTGTACAAATTCAAATAATCAGCCTCTCTCTCTCCCTCTGGTGTAAACACACACACACTCTCTCTCACACACACACACAGACACACATGCTGAGAGAGAGGCTATAGACCTCCAGCTACAAAGACATAGGCTAGGTTACTTATTTGCTTCCATTTCGACCTTGTTTGCTACTGTCTATTTCGTTTGTAAATAAATAACAATTAAGTAGCCTAGGCTACAATGGTAGAGTATGTAAATAAATTGTCTACAAATAATTGTTTGACTAAACATGGCGCATGCGCATGTTTATTTATCGCCTAGAATAAAATATTTAGCTAGGCCTAATTATTTTACCAAAGGTTTTCTCACTACTTTCTAAAACAGACCCTGACTTTTCAGCGGTCTTCATCATTAAACTGTAGTCATAGGCTAACCTATCCCTCGGAAACATTCCCTGGCTGAAACTGAACCCACAGGTCAAGGTTTGTACCACGTGACTAAACACTCTTAGCAAGCGGAACATCTCCGCTGATAACATCTTTCTGTGGCAGAGCAAGGCTGTTCGCCTTGCGAGCGAGCTCACGATAGCAATTTACGGGCTCACGTTGTTGAAGAAGTCAGCACCTCAGCCATTGGAGACGCTGCCGTTAGACCTCCTTGATGAACGCCGTGGTCGCATGAAGACAGACGGTGGAGCCGCGGCGGGTGACAGGAGACAGGCGCTTCCTGTATTGAGCTTATGAAATGAAACAGTCATTAGCGTCAGTTCGCAAACCTTCGGTTTGACAGGCACTTGCCTCGACGGTGACATTGTTGCACGCGAGGGGATGCCGACGCTCGAAAATAACGGAGTGTGTGGTTCTCGTAGAAGGATTATCTTATAAATGATCGGCCACTGAACACTCTAGTATCGAGTGTGGTCGCTGAGACAACCTTCGACTTTACTGTGCTTGCAGTGCGATTTGGTCCTAGTCTTGATCCTGCCAGCTCCATATTACGCACCGTGTAGTTCTACCATTCATTTTGTCACCAAGAGCTATCTATATTCCTGTCGTGCAGGTAAGTGCTTGATTATAAGAAACTCTGCTTATTTTCACTTGATACAGAACAGAGTGGACAGGCAGTTTGATAATTGATGTTCATGATACCCTCCTTCAGGTCAACGGCGTGTTTTCATCTGTAGCCTAGTACAATAATACTGAAACACGGTGTATCTCTAAGGGCTGTCATTTAATTGCGTTCATGTCTCACGTGGATAACTGTCAGGTGTGTTTACTGTGCGTCTCTGGGGAAAAGCAGATGAACTGAAACATTATGACAAACACGCCATTTGCAACAAAGTGGCGCTACTGGGAGCGAGGCTGTTGTATCCTACGGTCAGACATGCCAGGGGTGTAAGGGGTTTGGTGCTCTGCTTCCTAAGATCAGTGTTAACCAATTCCAATTAGCCTATATGGGTTAAGAAGTTGTGGGTTGAGGTGTGGAAGTAGGCTACAAGGCTACATCTAAGATGTGTGTGTTTGCACGGCCGTGTGTGTTTTTTAAAGGGGCAAAACATTTTGATGGTTGGTGAGATGACTACGTGTGTCTTGTTTGTTTGTTGTTACACTGGATGTGCTGTGCCCGGAGAGCTCGGCTAACGGTTTGTTTACATCGCGGACGGCTTCTGCTGGAAATGGAAATTATGCTTTTATCACCCGAGAGCAGCAGCTACGATTGGCAGAATGGAACATCCATACATCCCCAACCTCCCTTTCTATTCTTTGTGTGTGTGTGTGTCACAGTGCATGCGTGTTTATTTATTTATGTGTGTGTGTGTGTGTGTGTGTGTGTGTGTGTGAGATCAAAGAGGTGTGTGTGTGACACACATAGAACACGGCTCAAGAAGAAAGTGACCTTCAGGTTTTTTTTTCTGTCCTTGGGATAGACAGAAGCCTTTCGGATACCGAGCTCTCTTATACTCACACATGTCAAGATCAGGAAACCTTATGATCACACACACACCAAATGAATGCAGACATACATACATATGCACACTCTCTCTCTCTCTCTCTCTCTCTCTCTCTCTCTCTCTCTCACACACACACACACACACACACACACACACACACACACACACACACACACACACACACACACAGTGCACTGCTGGTATGAAAACACAAGGTCGAACTCACACACACACACACACAGTGCACTGCTGGTATGAGAACACAAGGTCGAACTCTCTCACACATGCACATTCACACACACAAGCCCCCTCACAATCCATACACAAACTCACTGAGAACGTATCCGCTGTAACCATTGTTTCTTTTGGCTTGTATGTAGGACATACCCCCCTCACTCCAATATTTTTTCATTCACAACAGGGATGTTGTTTAAGTCTTAATATCTCCCATTACCACACAGACAGTCCGACTGTGAATGTCTCCTTGTATGTTTTTATCTCAGTGTTTTCAGTGTTCACAGTGACACACACACACAGACATATTGTTCATATTCATATTCATAGTCTGTGTTACTTAAAATGGGGGTGTGAGTGAATGAGTTAGGCTCTCTCTCTCTGTGCCTCTGTGTGTGTGTGTGTGTGTGTATGTGTATGTGTGTGTGTTAAAAGGCACAGAGGGACCTGCTTTGCTCCAGTTTTTGTGTTCTAATTGCCTGTGATTCCCTGTTGATCATTTGAGCATGTTTAAATGCTTTCAGAACACCACAGCCTGGTTGAGATCCAGAGGCGGGTAGACAGTGCATAGTGCATAGTGCATACCTCTAATGGTCTGAGTCTCAGGGGCAGACAGTCTTTGTATATATAAATTATATAAATAATAATAAATAAATAGATGTAGATGTAGATGTTAATTTGTATTGTATAACATGTGATGCTCAATAAAAGTAATGCATATCAGTTATGTTATGCGGAGAGAAAATGGACTATACTAATCATAGGATTTGATGTGAATCAACCTTATGAATTCACATGGGGGGCACTGTGGCGCAACAGGCTACAGCGCCCATACCATGTACGGGCCCAAGTACCCATGGGGACCCAGATTCAAATCTGACCTGCGGTCATGTCCTGATCCCACCTCATCTCTCCTTCTCACTTACTTCCTGTCCTCTCTGAATAAAGGCAAAAAGCCCAAAAATATATACTTTTAAAAAATGAACTCACATAATATTTATGTAAGTCAATCCCATCCCTTTTAGTGATTCAAATTCATACTCAATTTAGAAGATTTTATGTGAAGTTATGAATGTTTCCACTCACGATTTCCTTTTCAAAATATTTAGAATTTACTTTGCAAAGTTGGATGGACTCCCAGTCGAAGACTATGGAGGCCTCATTTCCCCCTCCCAAAGCCCAAGAATAGCTCTTGAAAAAGGCTGAGAACTGAAGAGAAGCTTGAGAGCCCTCATGTCTCCGAGCGTCAGTGGGAGGGTTTGAGTGTATGTGTCTGACCCTGATATAAACAGCTCAGAGGAGGTGGACTCCTGATGAGTCAGACTGATCACCAAACCCCACACAGCCTTCCCCCTGCTCCTCAAACATCAGCCAGGGGCAGGAGGAGAGGTGGTGTGCATGAGCTCAGAGATATGTGTGTGTGTGTGTGTAGTATGCAAACTGCTCTCTTCAGACATTTTGACGTTCTGGATTGCATTGCTGTTTCTCGTGACATGCGTTGGTAATAAACATGATACAATGCTGTCATAAGGGCAATACTCCCCCACTGCAAAGATGACATAGTGTAGTGATACTGACATTAGAAGCCCCTGTGCTGATGGCTTCAGTGGTCTAGTGCCCATTTGCCAGTAATGTGGGTAGCTAGAGGCAACTCTGGGAACCCATGCTATCACTGTAGTGCTCTCTCTCTGTCTCTCTCTCTCTCTCTCTCTCTCTCTCTCTATATATCTCTGTCTGCCTGCCCTCCCTGTGATATGTAGTTTATGGCACATCCAGCTGTGTCTGACATTAGCCATCAGGGGAGTGGCCCACTGGCGTCATCCATGGTTACCAGCAGATTCATTACTGCAGTTATTCATCTGGTGTGTGTGCGTGTTTGTGTGTGTGTGTGTCAGTGGGAGAGAGAGAGAGATGGAAAGAAAAAAATAAAGTGTAAGTGAGGGATTAAGAATGGTAGAGAGACGTGTGTGTGGAGAGGGAGCTGATAAATGATGAAGTGTGTTAACGGAGCAGGAGGATCTGCAGTGAAGTGGGTGAAAAGATAATTGGTGTAGGAGAGAGGGCCTGAGTGAAGTAGACAGGGAGAGGGAGGGGACAACGCTAACATCCTGGTAGCACGTCTTAATTTAGAAAGAGTCGATGGAGTTCGAGATCATGAGTGGGGAAATGGGAGATAGAGAGTGACACAGGAAGAGAAACAGACGGAAAGAATGAAAGGAGGAGGAGAAAGTGAGGTAGAAAGATATAGAGAAGCAGTGTATAGGCAGGAGTCTATGAACAGTAGTTATCTTTTTCTCTGTTCCCATGGACACAGTAATGTGCAGTCATGCTCAGAGCTTTGCTCCAGTTACACACAAAACACACACACACGACACACAGGTATATTATACTACACACATACACACACATACACCGATACACAGGTATATTACACACACACACGGACACAGGTACATTACACAAAATCCTACGATACATATGAAACACAACAAAATACTGCTTTATGAGTACCACACACATTATAAGCATATGGCAATATGAGCTCATTAAAGTTCATATTGCCAGCACACCAAAACAAGTAGATGCAAGTGCATATATGCAGCTATAAATGCCCACAAGTAGATATATATATGAAAGCCTTCTGGGCAAGATTAGTGAGTGTGTTTGGTATATCTCACTTTTGCCATGAACTGTAACTAATTACACGGAAATGGAAGTGCCCATCGGTGGACGTTGCTGTTGAACTGTTCTTGATGAAACTTTAATGGAGTAACATGGCATGAATCGGCGAAGTCTCTGAGTTGTATACTGGGGTCTTATTGCAGTCGTAATGGGGCCTCTCTTATGTTGGACTGGGAGTTGGAATCACATGACCAGAGGTCCTCTTGAGACATGACTCAGGAATCTTAGTGTATGGTCACATGACTTAGTGTTGCCCAAGGGGATGCTCTAAATCCACACCCTGTTCTCTGTGAAGGGTTGATCTTGCTTACGCCACTGGATGGGAACTGTGTTTTGCCTATAATAGACAGTTTGTGTGTGTGTGTGCGTTTTGCACACAGCACATGCCCATGCAGGCTTCTTTTGACCCAGACTGACAGCTGAATAGTTATTCATAGTCCGTCCCTGTACCCACTCAAGCTGACACACACACAGGCAGACACTCACCCAGTAGCCTTAAAGCTATGGCTGGATCAAAACAAATCAGGAGCAGTTGTGTTGCGTTATGCTGTAATAATGTTTTCAAGCTTAGTTTGTTTACATAAGCGCTTACTCAGCCCCTGTTCTCGCAATGCAAGTTCCTAGCTTTAAATGTGTGTCTGTATGAGTTTCCATGGAGTTCTGCATTTCTTACCCATAGATTGACATTGTCATAGGGCTGTTGAAACACACTGTAGGGCTTCTGGCGTCACTGCCACCACATTTATTTGTGTGTGTGTGTGTGTGCGTGTGTGTGGTGTGTGTGAGGGGAGAGGGAGGATTATGATAAGTTAAAAACACAGGTTATCTTGGAGAGTTAGGAGAGATGGCCAGCTTCAGCCTAGCCACTTTTGTGCTTCCATCAGCACTGTCAGACTCCTGGTCTCATGCAGGGTCTCACAGCATCCTCTCAAACCCTCTCAGTATATGCACCCACTCACAATATGCTGCAAAACATGACCTTACACTGCAGTTGTGGTAAAAGAATGATTGATCAGTCAAAGCATAGTGAAGTGTAATCACCTATCTAACTAGCCATAGTTAGATCAGTATCAGCTTGTTGACCCTTCATCTAGTCTACTGCAAACATATGCACCTATAGATGCAGTTTAATGAGGAGTGCCGCCGGGGTAAGTAATGGGACAAGAACCCAGAAGAAATCAGTACCATGGAGAGTTTCTGGGTACCGGACTGGTGTCTCAGCCTGACCTCAGCTAAAAAATGTGCTGTGAAATGCTCCTCTGGGACCTGATCTGAGCTAGCAGTTTTTCAGTCAATAAGTCTGAACTTGCAGAGGTCAGTCAAGACAGAGCTGATCTGGAGCCTGTGCGCAGTAATGAAGGACTCGCTCCACAGCTCCTTTTCTACAGTCTGAGACCCATATGGGTGTCAAAAAGGGAGATCCAAGGTCTAACAAGAGCCAAGGAGCAGGACCGGAGCACTCAATGCTTAAAGTGTTTTTATTTGTGCAAACTGACTAACGTTTTGACGCCCATGCGTCTTCTTCAGAGTCAAGAGTCTAAAGAAGACGCATGGGCGTCGAAACATTAGTCAGTTTGCACGAATAAAAACACTTTAAGCATTGAGTGCTCCGGTCCTGCTCCTTGGCTCTTGTTAGACCTTGAATCTCCCTTTTTGACTTCTGCGTCCTGTTTCGTGAGCACCAACCAGGCGCAAGTGACCCCCTTCTACCCATATCGGTGTGTTGGTGAAGCTGAGACCCATATGGGTGTGTTGGTGAAGCTAAGACCCATATTATGGGTGTGTTGGTGAAGCTGAGACCCATATGGGTGTGTTGGTGAAGCTGAGACCCATATGGGTGTGTTGGTAAAGCTGGTGCATGTGTTCATGTGTCTGTGAAATTGCATGTTCACCATATGCTGTCATCCTGCTGTAGCTCAGCAGTAATAGCAGGCTTTGTCCCAGACAGATAGGTCAGCGCTCGCCTCAGTGGACACACACACACACACACACACACACACACACACACTCACAGGGTATAGTAAGGCCATAGTTGTCTTAAGGGACTGTCTGAGTGAAGCTTCCTGCCATCCTGTTTGTTCTCTCCTGTCTCACCACCTGCCAATCAAATCACTCTACAGCAGGACAAAAACAGCTCAGACCTCAGGGGCTGTTGCTGCCTCTATCAAAGATACCTAAATACGAACTCTCATCTGCATAGCTGCTGCTTCTCTTTTTTCTCTTCTCCCTCTCTTTATCTATCTATTTATCTACCCATCAAGCTAATCACTGTTTTTTTAATGAAATTGGAAATGAACGGAATTGCCCTGGTTCTGGCATCTGTTGTGAGATTTGCCAAGCCTTCTCTGTGTCCATCTCCTCTGCTGTCAAACATTTTCCAGCGCAATTCCCCCCCTCTCTCGCTCCTTTTCTCTTCTCCCTCGCTCTCCATTTGAAAAGCGCCTCATTGGCAATACAAGTGTTCCGCATGTTGCCAAAGCAATTACAAGTGAGACAAATGAGTCCTATTTGCGCCTCCCTCTCCATCCCCATTCTTCTCTCCACCTCTCTGCTTGTCCCCCCCCTCTCCCCCTCTCTGCCCATGCATTTCCATTTCTCTCACAATCCTGCTTCAGTCAGCGGTACTGGCAGAAAAGTTTGTCTCACAGCAACATTTCCATTACTAGAGGCCCCATTTCACCACAGGAGATATCGTCATGAAAATATATGCAAACTCACGCACTGGGTTGAGATTAATCTTTAACACTAATGGGAGGTGCAGAAGCTGTAAATAAGAGAACAAAGGTATCTGTGTTAGCTTTCAGGGCTCAGCATGTGTGTGTGGGTGACTGAGTGTGTGTGTGTGTGTGTGTGTGTGTGTGTGTGTGTGTGAGTGTGTGTGTGTGTGTGTGTGTGTGTGTGCATGCGTGTGTGTGTAAGTGTGTTCGTGCATGTGTGTGTAGTCCCAATGCACGTCTCATTGTGGTATATTGTTTTTAGAGAAGGAGGAGACTTGATGAGCTTCACCGACAATTATCTTCTTGGCAGGGAAACTAATCACTCTTCTGAGGCCCTTTAAAGCCTGTTATCAGAGGAACAGAGAACATGTTTGATGTTGGGCCCTTGGCATTGCTCTTGTCTGGTGAATGCACATAGGCTTAAGACACCAGGTACTGGTTAATTACAATACAAGAGTTGTTTCTCCAGATCATTGGAAAACTGCTGTGGACCCTATTCAGGTTCCTTGTGTCATATGTATAGTGCCTATAAGTTATTACATACTTATAATCTCCTAAAGCCCCTGCTGTGTATTTGACATGTAGCTCTTACATCAGAAGTGCTTGTGAATATTGTTGCTGGTGTTAATTGGAGTTACTTCATCCCTATATACTGCTACTGTGTGGTGCATTTACGTCGGCCATAAATAAATGGAGGATTTACAGCGAGTATGAATCTTTATTTATATTTGGATGTCTCCCTGTTCACTTCCGACCTCTACCCATCTTCTTCAACAGTAGTCTGTCTAATGTGCTCATGTTTATTTAGGTTTGTGTGTAAGTACTCTGTCTCTCTCTCCCTCCCTCGCTCACACACATGAAATAGTAGTCATGTGAAGGCACTGAGCTCTTCAGAGCACCAGTAGAACTGCCACCATGCTAAACTGATGCAGCAATCGGAGCTCTCTGGGTGGCCTGTGCTGTCTGCATGGGTGATCTTAAACGTGCAATCATGCACACTTAAGTAGCCTCATAGTAGAGTTATAGGAATGAGGAAGTCTCTCGTCTTATGAAACTGTTGGATGAGGATCTATGCATACTCTACATTCACATGATATGTGTAAAACCCACTGTTTTTTTTAGAACTTCTTTAGAAACTGACTAGTGACTGCTGACTTCTCTAGAAACTGACTAAAACGGAATACATGTAAATACACACAATATTGTGTAAAAAAACATACACACACTCTTGCACACACACTGACAATAATAGAATACACAACGAATGTTCGGAACTCTTTTATTGTGGCTCATACACTAATGCAGTGGTCCCCAAACTTTTTCTTCCGAGGGCCAGCTTACTATGCCTGGCTCTAAGAGAGGGCCAGGAACTCTGAGTATATCAGTAACCATAAATAGCTTAGTGCTGTGAACAACAGCAGTCTATCTTAGTTGAATATTTCATTACATTTAATCTACTGCAATTTAATACCATTGTTAGCTGTGTTTATGTTGCCATCATGCCATATCAGTGTAAAATGTAGCTCAAATGAAATAATACTGATAAAAAGACTTCAGCATTCCCAAAAGTGTTAGCAGGGAGTCCCAAAAGTATATTTTATTCAAAATGTGTGAACTTCTGAACTCTGTCTTTGCATACACAGCTCATGTTGTGAACAAGTAATTAAATAATTCAAATAACTCAAACTATGAGTTTTATGAAGTGCTGGCAAAAACATCTGAAATGACCACCATTCTAACTTAACGAGTGAATAAAAAATAGAAATAATTATCCCAGAAAGTCCCAGAAATATGACTTGAATAGAAGTTAGTTAGTTATTAACAATTAATTGATAAACTTTTAGAATACTTTGAGCACTGATGCAGTCAGCATAGGACTCTTAAATGTTTGCAGGTAGGCCTATATTTCATTCTGTTTTCAATGGCAAACGCAAAACAGCGCCAAAACAACCACCAGTGGACAAAAAGAGTATTAAATGTGTACTGTTAAGACTCGCCATAGAGAATGACTGGGGGAAATTGCGGAGGTCATAGTTTGTCGATGTCATACTCCCGTGCGGGCCAGATGCTATATACCACGGACATGATTTGGGGGGCCATCCAAAATGAGGTGGCGGGCCGTATCCGGCCCGCGGGCCGTAGTTTGGGGACCACTGCACTAATGGTTCCACGCACAGTAACAGATGTATGTGGGTGTATGTGTGTATCAGGCTAATGCTGGCTTCTTTTCCCAGGCGAGATGGACCCTGAGCAGAACCAGACCCAGCCTGATGGAGCTGTACTTTCTGCTGGGCCGACTGAAGGCGGCACCTCCTCTCCTGCCCCCCCTGAGTCCACTGCCCCAGTCATTGACCTCCCGGCTGCTCCCTTGGCCCCAACCCGCCCTCGGCGACCTCA